>NC_048597.1:227237438-227264938 GCF_003668045.3 Cricetulus griseus | reverse complement strand
CCCCTTCTACAGGGTCCTTTCAGGACTCTGTGACTGGAGTGTGGTGCAAAGAGGCCCCTCCTCACCTCCAGGCAGGCTGCCCTGAGGCTCCCATACCAGGAGGACTGAGGGCATCTGCAGATGTCGCATCAGCAGGGTCTGACCCTGCCTCATACTCGAGGCCGGAGGGAGAGCTTGGCTGAGGGCCGATGCTTGCGAAGAGGTGAGTCCACAGGAGGAGGCTGTCCATTCACGGGAAATCCCTTCTCCGTCACTTTTTTCTTGGGGTTGACCTGCTCCTCCTTTTCAATCTGATTTATGAAGAGAAAAAGAAAATTTTACAAACTGGTAAGTGGTGTCCACTTCCTGTACAGTATTTAATACAACTGTGACTTCAAGAACCTTTTTAAAGGATTACTTATTTTTATTGTGTGTGTGTGCTTGTGTGTGTATGTGTGCATGTGTGTGTGCATATGTATATATATGTGTGTGTATGTGTGCATGTGTGTGTGCTCGTGTGTGTATGTGTGCATGTGTATATATATGTGTGTGTATGTGTGTGTATGTGTGTGTATGTGTGCATGTATATATATGTGTGTGTGCATGTGTATATATATACATGTGTGTGTGTATACATATGTGTGTGTGTGTGTGTGTGTGTGTAGGTGTTCCCAGAAAGGTTTAAATGAGAAGACTCATCAGATCACAGTCTGGGATTGAATATGAAGGAGAAAGTGGGCTGAGCGCCAGTGTTCATCTCTCTCTCTCTGCTTCCTGACTGTGGATGCCATGGGACTAGCTGCCTCACACTGTTGCCACCATGACTTCCTGCCACGATGCACTGTGTCCCTTCAAACTGTGAGTCAAAAACGAACCTTCCTAACATCGCTTTCCCAGACAGCTCGTCACAGCAATGAAAACAGTGACTGATAATACCACGGACTTAAATGGAAGCATGTGGACATACATGGAGAGTGTATGAACTCATAAAATTCTGACCAGGTTGACATGTCCCTAATTTAATAGGAATGAACTACATTCAAAAATATAAGCAACATTGAGTAAATTAGTTACAAATATGTGGGCCCAGACAAGCAATGGTCACAGTTTACCTAAAAGCTCGGACTCAAACCTGATGCTGATGTCCACCTTGTGCTGTGTCAGACTGTGAGATATATCATTTGGTCTCATTCAGTCATTAACATCAGCCAAACCCTGAGCTGGGCTCTGGAGAGATGCGTGTAAGATTGCCTGATCACACACAGCCCTGCAAGGGAGACACAGAGGTAAATAAGTCCATGCAGAGGACAGCCATCTGCTCAGCAGGAAGTGTGAGGGGTCATGAGACAAAGGGGCTCCCTAGATGCAAGAGAAGAATGCTCTGCCTCCGGGAGATACCAGACACATCATTTATCCCCACCACACAAAATAGGAAGATTACAGGACAGTAGCCCATGAGAGTCAATCCTCAGGTAAAATGCCCTCATCTGATTCTAAACATAGCTTTGAAATCTTGAAGTTACAAAGATTTCCCATCTAACAGAGCAGAAGAAACAAACAGCTCAGGGCCGTGCAGGGTTGGAGAAGCTGTAGCCTAAGTCCATTCGTGGGAGATCTCCATAGGAGTGCGGGCTCCTCCAAAAACAGACTGGCTCTAAATGCTCATCAGAGTTGAATCTGTCACATAACCTGAGTCCCAGCGCTCACGGTGCGTTCTCCCACTGACCACCAGGGTGATGCAGGTATCTAATGACTGACAATTGCTGCCACAGAGAGTCTAGCAGGAGTCAGAACTCCTGCCAGTATTCCAAAGCACGTCTGGGGTCATCCTCTAGCTTGGCAATAAACCTTGAAGACACCAAGCCATATCTCAAAATAAGTTTTCAGCATAGACAGCAGTGCCAAACATACACACTTAGGTATGCGGATTGAAGTGTGCAACTGTCTCTATGGAAGGGCATGATTATGATGTATAAAATTATAAAATACAGGCTCTACCAAAAACAAACAAACAAACAGAGTAAGGAAAATCACAATATATAAGATCGATGTGCAAAAGTAAACTACTTTTTTTTTTTTACTAGTAATAATGAATGGTGAAAGTTGAAGTTATGAAAAGGTACTTTTCTAATTGGGTGACCTGGTTTCTCTGGGCTGTGGCTCCAATTTCGTACAGTGACAGTGTCTTACAGTGACAGCTCCATAATCTTAAATCTCAAAGACCTGGGAAAGTATAAACTAAAAGGGACATGCCAGGACCACCTCCCATTGACAAGGAGATGCTCCAACCTTCCGTTGAGATGTGGGAAACCAAGCCCATTCGTTCCTAGAATCGGGTTATTCTCTCGTTTCTGGATGCGACCCACTCAAAGGAGTTGTTATAGATCCAAAAAGGCCTTTATCTAAGTTGTCTGACCTCTCCACACAATACCTCAGGAATGGCGTCGCATCTGAAAGTATGCCAGTTTCCAAAAACCTCCTTTGAACCTTTTTAAAGGTCCCGCCTAGCTGCCCTGATGGAGTGGGTGTAAGCAGTTCCTTCCTGTTAGTGTGCCTCCTAGCGTCTGGTCTGAAATAGTCAATCAGATCAATGAAGGAACAGTGCAGTGGTTAAATACCTATTCTAGCACCCTGCCTTGGGGTCTCTGGGGTTCAGAGAAGCAGAAGTGAGTATTTGTGTGGGGCTCAGAGCGGGCAGGATAGTGTGACCTTAGTCCTGATTCCTGGGAGGTATGGCACAGGCACACACAGCCTGTGGAGACAGCTTGCCTGATGTCTCTGAGTTTGGTGACTATAGTGAGCGAGGCTGGTCCAAACAAACCCGTGTCTGAGATGGAGCTTATTCTCACGGTCTTCTATGTCCTTTCCATTCCAACTCGTACCCAAAATGCCAGGGACTGACTTTCCTCAAAGGGGTGCTTTTTGTTTATAAATTAATGACCTCAACTGCCTACATTCTCTACCCTGTTCTGTGTATCAGCCAGATGAACTGACTTTTTACTGCAGTCCCTTGGAGGGACCTAGTGACCAATCAAACTGGGTTCACCTCTCTGCTAAGGTTTTAGTAGCCAGTTAGTCCCTTTGCTAGGTAAATGACTTGACCTTGCATGTCACCAAGGCTTTTGTTTGGGGTATCACAAACATGGCGGCTGCCACAGATGATGTCATTTATTTAGGGTTATTTAAATCAGGCTTGTTTGCTGTGTCTGAAAATGAAGACACCCCCAAGCTTCACTGGCGACGCTTGAATGAAATTCTCAGGAGGGTTCCAGAATGCTGCACAGGGCCTGAGAGCAGAGTGGAGAGGATGCAGTCACAGCTAGTGCTCACCACTGACTCACCAAACAAATCTATGCCCAAAGAGTAAAATGTTGTCGGCCATGTGTATGTGGGCAGGGATTGGAATTCTATCTTCCCTCAGTTTTGCTGTAGACCTAAAACTGCACCAAAAATGAAGTCTGCAGAGAAGAAGGAGGAGGAAGAGGAGGGGCTGTCACCACCAAGCATGGTGGCCAGCCAGAAACCCAAGCATTGGGGAGTCTAAAGCAGTAGGAGCTTAATGAGTTTACAGAGTAAGCTCCAGGCTATGCTTAATTATGGTGTGAGACCCTGTCTCCACAAGAAGAAAAGAAGCCGGGCCGTGGTAGTGCACGCCTTTAATCCCAGCACTTGGGAGGCAGAGGCAGGTGGATCTCTGTGAGTACAACCTGGTCTACAGAGGGAGCTCCAGGACAGCCTCCAAAAAGCTACAGAGAAAGCCTGTCTCGAAAAAACCAAAAGAGGAGGAAGAGGAGGAGGAGGAGAAAAGAAGGGGGTTGAAGAGCTGTCTCAGTGGTTAAGAACACTGGCTACTCTCCTAGCGGACCTGGGTTCAATTCCCAGCACCCACATGGCAGCTCACAAATGTCTGTAACTCCAGTTCCAGGGGATCTGATGCCCTCACACCAATGCACATAAAATAAATTTAAACAAATTATTAAAAAAAAACAAAGAAGAGGAAAAACCCGTCCACCTGAGGCAGAGCAGGTAGACAGATGCCTCTCTGGCCATCCTTCTCCGGTTTGCCCTCTCCAGCCTAATTTTCTGTGAAGTCTCAGACTCCCACGGCAGAGCTGGTACAGTTCTGTCTGGGGCTTCCACAGGCCATATGCATCCTGAGTATGGCGGTACTGGCGTGTTTATTCTCTACACCGTGACCAGCTAGTCTCTTCCTTGGTACCAGAAATCACAAATTATATTCCTTTCCCCAACACAGCATGTGAAACCTTATAGATAGGCAGTATGGTTTGCTGAGTGACTGGCTGAGCAAAAGAATGGTGGCATTGCCACCGAGGCTAATATACGATGACATGTGTCAGGAGGGGTGAGCAAATGGAACGGTGAGCCCTCTCCTTTCACACAGGCACAGACAGAGCTTGTCCGTGTCCCCTCTCCTCTCTGAGGCACAAGACGGGGAGGGACAGACTGCCACTGTGGTCAATATAGTTCGAGCTGGTAAATTAGTGACTTGCAGTCCTGTGGGATGGCACTGACTCGGCCATCAGAAGCGAGGACCAAGAATCATCTGGGAGCAAAAACAGAAGCCACGCCAGGTGTTTCAAACAGAGGGGGTTTAATGGAGGGAATGGATTGATTACACAGGCTCGGTACCGTGGAGAGATCCCGCATGTTAGTACTTGCAGAAAGCCGCTACTGACCTTAGGCTAGGGGGAGACAAAAGGCAAGAGATGGTGTTACCAGAACCTAGGAGCTCTGGTGGGAGACCCCCCACGGCTGGCGCCCGGCCCTCTGATGGGGCTGCTGCGTGCTGGTTGCTTGGACTTCTGAGGGGGCTTCTGCTTGGCTGGTGGTGGTCGGACCTCTGGGCGGGGACGCGGCTGGCGCTCAGTCCTCGGAGGGGACCTTGGCTTGGCTGGCCTCGGAGGGGACTTTGGCTTGGCTGGCGGCGCTCTGACCACCACGGGGGATGCAGCTGGCTGGTGCTTGGGCCTCTGAGGGGACCTGGCACGACGGCTGGTGCAGAGAGGGCCAAAAGAAGCTGGAGGCTGGGCCCGGGCTCTGCACCGATTCTTAAAGGATGCTATGCTGGCCGGAGCTGCACACAGCAGGAAAGCCCTGCCCTCCCTCCCGCCTTCTGCTTGCCCTCCAGCGCCTTCCTAACCGAGAGCTGACGGTCCTGGAGCAGGGGCTGTGGCGCAGACCTGGCCCGGAGCCCCCGGCTCACCTTGTCTTCTGGCACGCACAGCAGATCCAGTCCTCCTCCTTCTTCTGGTAGAAGCAGCCGCTCTTGCAGATGCTGTACTTGCGGTCTACGATCTCACGCTTGGAGTTGAGGAAGGTGAAGGGCGGGCAACAGTGGATGCTGAAGTGCTCTGAGAACTTCTGGTTCTTGGAGAGCCTGGGGCCCTCCTTGGCCATTTTCTGACTCATCTCACTGGAAACCATCGATGGGGGTAGGGAGGGGACACAAAACAGCACGTCAGAACTTTTTGCTTCAAGTCCACATTTGACCCTGCTTTGTGGAACAAAGATGCAGAGCTCAGGTGGGGGCTTTAGCAAAGCTTATCTGTGTTTTTCTTTGGTGTGTGTGTGTGTGTGTGTGTGTGTGTGTGTGTGTGTGTGTGTGTGTGTGTGTGTGTGTGTGTGTGTGTGCAGTGCCCTCAGAGGCCAGAAGAGGGCCAGCATGTACATAAGCATGTATTTGGCCACACTCTATGTACAGGTACATGTGCATTCGTGTGCACATGCATGTGTGAGTCAGAGGTTAAAATCAGGTGCCCTCAATCTGGCTTCACCTTACATATTAAGGTGGGGCCTCTCGCTGCACCCAGAGCCCACTGGTTAGATTAAGTCACCTAGCTAGCTTGCTCCGGGGCTCTCCTGTCTCTGCCTCCTGGTGCTGGAATTACAGGCAGGCTGCCAAGCCTGACCATGCAGCTTTTGTGTGAATCCTGGGGACCCAAAGTCTAGATTTATAAAAGGACTTTTTCTCCAACCAGTAAAACAGGTTTATTGTTGTTAAAACTATAATCCATGTTTTCAGGTGTGTGTGTGTGTGCATGTTTTTGTGGTGATGTATATGTGTGTGTATGTGTGTGTGCTTTGCACAAGCATGTAGAGGCCTGAAGACAACCCCAGCTATTGGTCCTCAAGGGCCATTCATTTATTTTTATTTTATTTAATTCATTTATTTATTGACTTTCCTAGTTTTGAAACAGGACTTCTTTCTAATCTGGGGCTCATGAAATAGGCTAGGCTGGCTGCCAGTGAGCTCCAGGGATCTATCTACCTGTCTCTGCCTCCCCAGCACTGGAATTACAAGCATTCCCCACCGTGGCAGGCTTTTTTAAAAATCTATGTTTGAACTAGATTAAATCTACTTTTAATACATGTTCTGGGGACTGAACTCAGATCCCCATGCTTGCAAAGCACGCACTAAATTGACTGAGCTGTCTCTGCAGCCCTTCGTATGAGAAAAGAACATCTTGCTGGGCGTTGGTGGTGCACACCTTTAATCCCAGCACTCAGGAGGAGGAGGCAGGGGGATCTCTGTGAGTTCGAGGCCAGCCTGGTCTACAGAGTGAATTCCAGGACAGCCAGAGCTGCACAGAGAAACCCTGTCTCAAAAACAAACAAATGAACAAAACAAAACAAAAGCCAGCTAGCTAAATCAACATGTGACTCTCAAAGCACAATGCTGGGCAAAAGAAACCAGACACACAAAGAAAATGCCTGGGCTCTTTCCATGACTTCCTTCCTGCCTGGGCTCTTTCCATGACTTCCTTCAGTGACAGACTATAACTTGGAAGCTAAAGAAAACTTTTCCTCCCTAAGTTGCTCTTTGTCTGAGTTTTATCATAGCAAGAGAGGAAAAGCCATCACCTGGTAAAGGTTTTCTTTTTAATGCACACCAATTATAATCTAACAACTTATTTCTGGGGATAGAAGTTACCTTGGATCACAGCTCAGTCTTGCAGAGACAGTGAATCCAACTCAATCTGCCTGTTCCCAGCTCCCAAGAAACAGGATCCTTCAGGCCTTTGGACCTCACCACACAGCTGCTGCCTGTTCCCTTCCCAACCAACAACTCACAGGTCACTCCTTGCCTGCATGAGACCCTGCTCAAAGCAGTCTTTCCAGAACCTTCCTTTCCCCTAGTGAGTAAGGATCCTGCCTCCCTCCTTGTGGTCTGACTTCAAATATAATTCTAGAAGATTTAGAGACAGAAGAAGCATTTGAACACCCAGAGAGATGAAGTGTATGAGGGGGAAATAGCTGGAAAAATCATATTCACAATAGCAACAACATTTTGAAATACCCAGAAATAAAGAGAAAACTAAAATGTATAAGTTTCTATGGGAAAAAATTAAAGCTACTGTGATGAAAACATGAATAAATTAAAAAAACTCTGCATAGATGGAAACCATGTACATCATAAAGACAAGTTTTCCAACATAAACTCATGAATGCTGTGCTCTTCTTACTAAAACCACCAAAGATCTCACATGAAGAGTTCCAGTCTGAACCGAGAGAGCAGATGAGACCCTCTGGCCTCAGCTAGCACCCAGCACTCACACAAGAGTACTTGCCTAGGAGTCCTGGAGAGGAGTCTAAAACCCAAAATCCCAGAATGGAGAAGGGGAGTGAAGAAGTCCCTCAACCAGCCAAGAAGCCACCTGCAGTCAGTGGCTGCTAGAGAGGGTAGCATGGAGTGGCATTGTGTGTGTCACCCACACTTAAGGGCAGGCGTCATGCTGAGTAGCAGCCGACCAAAACAAATCAGATTCCATGGTTTTGGTGGCAGCAGGGAGGAGTCGGGAGAGGGGAAAGAATATGTTAAGATACGTTGTACAAACTTCTCAGAAGATAAATAAAAATATTAAAAATGAGCGCCAGGAGTTGGTGGTGCACGCCTTTAACCCCAGCACTCGGGCAGAGGCAAGCGGATCTCTGTGAGTTCGAGTCCAGCCTGATCTCCAGAGCGAGTGCCAGGATAGGCTCCAAAGCTACACAGAGAAACCCTGTCTCGAAAAAACATATATATATATATATATATATATATATATATATATAATATATAATGAAATAGGTTATATGTTTTAAAGTCTGAAAAAAGTAACAGCTGTTCTCACACCATGTATCGAAATGTATTCCCAAGAGCCAGAGTTTAAAGGTCTGACACACTGTAATGCCGGCACTTGGGATGGCGGGGCAGCATGAGTATTGTGACTTCAATCGTCCCCAGCCACATAGCGAGTTCCAAGCCATCTCAGTCCACATGAGACTGTTTTACAACATATTTAGTATTATATGTTACATACAACATATTACATATTACAGCATACTACAAGGAATACCACAGATCTTATCACAAATTGATTAAAATAAAGAAACATAAGACAGCATGTCAATGGCCTAAAACTAGACAAATGGAACAGCGGGCTAGAGAACTAGAACTCCAAAGCAGATACATGTATACAGGAAAGTTTGGTGTGTGCCTAAGATGTCCCAAGTCAATATCAGAAAGAGAGAGAGTCTTCATGAAGAAAGCTGACATAATTAGTGCAAGCTGCTATGACTAAAGGAATCAAGATAAAAAACCAGTCCACATCAAAAAACACAAGACCCACATCCAAGAGAGGCAAAGTCAGAGTAACACAGCACGTGTAATACACAGAGAATTTCCTCTTAATTTGTCATGGGTGTTCTGCCTGCATGTATGTATGAGCACCATATGCATGCCTAGTGCCCACAGAGACCAGAAGGGGGCGCCCAATTCCCTGAAACTGGAGTTGTGGAGGGTTGTGACCCACAGTGTAGGTGCTTGGAATCTAACAGGAAGCCTCCATTGGAGCATCCAGTGCACTTAGTCACTGAACCATCTCTCCAACCCCAAACAAAACTCTCAGATTTTTGCCAGTCTGATAGGTGAATAGTTTTGTAATGACAGGCTGGATAAAGTAAATTACATTTCAGGATGGTTTAAATTTGAAAGCCCTGTGAGTATAATTTACTCCATCAACAGATCAAAGGGAAGGCATAGCCAGTGGTGTGTGTTAAGGAAGCATGCGCTGTGGGGACTGGGTGATGGCTCAGCAGCACCTGAGGTCCTGAGCTCAATCCCCAGAGCCCACACAGAGCTGGCCAGACAGCGTGTGTCTGTAATCCCAGCATGGCTACAGCAAACTGGGAGATGGAGACAGTAGAGTCCCTGGAGGCCCATGGGCTGGGTAGCCTGGACAGCAGAGAACAGGAAAAGGACCCTGTCAGAGGTCAGACACACTATATGTATGTGTATGCATGTGAGTGTGTGTGTGTGTGTGTGTGTGTGTGTGTGTGTGTGTGTATGTACATATATATACAAATTAACTATTAACAAATAAATTAGAAAGCAATTGCTCACTTGGCGTTGGTGGCACATGCCTTTAATCCCAGAACTTGGGAGTCAGAGACAAGTAGATCTCTGTGCGTTCGAGGCCAGCCTAGTCTACAGAGCAAGTGTCAGGATAGGCTCCAAAGCTACACAGAGAAGCCCTGTCTCGAAAAACAAGAAAGAAAGAAAGAAAGAAAGAAAGAAAGAAAGAAAGAAAGAAAGAAAGAAAGAGGGAGGGAGGGAGGGAGGGAGGGGGGAGGAGGAGGAGGAGGGAGGGAGGGAGGGAGGGAGGAGGGAGGGAGGGAGGGAGGGAGGCAAAACTCAGTGCCCACTCCAACCAACCTCTTACAGAACAGAACAGAAAGTGATGTCTTAGAAGCATGGCTTCCTAGTCAGACCTGAAGAAGGACACTGACTGCCACTGTCCACCAAGGTCATGTTTGAAATTCTATCCAGTCCAAACATTTTTAATTTAAAAATTGTGCTGGGGAGTTAGCTCAGTCAGTGCAGTGCTCCCATGGAGTTAGCTCAGTCAGTGCAGTGCTCCCATGCACACATGAAGCCCCGAGTTAATCCCCTAGAACCCTCATTTAAAAGGCACAAAATAAAAACCAGCCAGGTGTAGTGATGAGTCTATAATCCCAGCAGTGGGAAGGCAGAAACCAAAGGATCCCTGGGGCTTGCTGGGCAGTCACTCCTGCCTAAGCGATGAGTTCCAGGTAAATGTGAAAGACCCTGTCACAAACAACAATGTGAACACTGTCCTGAGAAATGACACTCAAGGTTGCCTCTGGTCTCCACACCCACCCACATGAACATGTAACATACATACACACACCAAAAATAATCTTATGCTGTTAAACTCTTCACACAACCTTTAGAGAGAGGGGAAGAGGAAGAGAGACAGAGGAAGTCTAACAAGACTCCTGACACAGGGGCTCCGGGATTAAGAGCATGGCTGCCCTTCCAAAAGACCCAAGTTCAATTCCCAGCACTCACATGGCAGCTCATAGCCATCTCTGTGGTCTCCAGCTCGGTGGAATCTGGTGGCCTTTTCTAACCTCTGCAGGCACCAGGTATGAACATGGTGCCCAAGACACACATGCAGACAAATGCCCATACACATAAAAATAACAAACAGAATCCCTGACATAGGTCAATAAACAAGAATCCACACATTTGCAATACATTGTATACTATATCACATAATATATACTATATAAAATAAAAGACATTATTCACACTGGCCATAAGACCACTGGACATCTACAGATAGAAATACATCAGACAAAAGAAATAAAAACCTTTCCCTAAGAAATATACACAATCAGGGATGGAGAGACGGCTCAGCAATTAAAGACACTGCCTTTCTTACAAAGAATGTGGGTTCAATACCCAGCATCCACAGCTTCCAACCTATAATTCCAGTCCCAAAAAGTACAACGCTCTCCTGCAGTCTCCACATGCAGGTATGTACTCACACTAACACATAAAATAAATTAAAGTTTTTTGAACTACAAAAGTTTTGAAGGCTTAAAGAGAAACACTTAACACCATAGTATGCTTACTATCACCAAATAAATCTAAATGGTTAATGTAATTCTGATCAATATCAGATTTGCATGTAACTGACAAAGCCATCCATTTGTTCTTGTAAAAGCATGAAGACCCAAGAACAACTGAGATAGTTTTGACTAAGAAACCCATGTCATACCAAATATTAGCACTCACTATGAAGTGCCCTAGCCACATATTAGCTTGGGAAAAGGCTGATAAATTGATGAAACAGGACTGAGATTCAGAGGCAGATGTAGATATCTATGACAGAGGATCAGTGGGTAACTTGGTGGTTAGTTCAATCATCAATTTAACTCCTTCTAGAAACACCTGGGAAGAGAGTCTCCATGAGGGATTGTCTAGACCTTGTTGAGTATATGAACCTGTCTGTGGGGATTATCTTGATCCTGTTAATTAATGTGGAAAGAACCACCCACTTCGGGCAGCACCACTCCCTAGGCAGGAGATGAGGGACTGTATGAGAAAGGAAAAAGTGTCTGGCATTGGTGGCACATAGCTTTAATTCCAGACTCAGGAGGCAGAGGCAGGTGGTTCTCTGTTAGTTTGAAGCCAGCCTGGTCTCCAGAGTCAGTTCCAGGACAACCAGAGCTATGTAGTGAGAACCTATCTCAAAAAGAGGAAAGGAAGGAAAGAAGGAAAGAAGGGAGGAAGGAAAAAAGGAAAGAAGGAAAGAAGGAAGGAAATGGGAAGAGTGAGCTGGGCACAAGCAGACATCAATTAATTCATTGCTCTGTGCTCTTGGCTGGGAATGTGATGTGACCAAATGTCTCAAGCAAAGGTCCTCCTGGTTTGATTGGTGGCGGCAAACAGGTCGTGTGCAGTACAAGGCAGGCACTGGGAGTGCTTTGTGAACTTTTTCTGACCTCGTGATATCACCATCACTCTACTTTGCAAATGGGAACTACAGAGAAGTCACCTGAGGGCAGAGAGTTAGGGGAAGGGTGCCAGGATCCCAACCAAGGTAGACCGGAATAGATTCTTAACTGACGTGATATTCATTCTAACACAGGAAACCAAAAGAGTAGGAAAAGAAATGATGGAAGAAGAAAAAGATTGCTTCATGGAACAACAACAAAGTCCCTGTACCGTGTTGTCACCCACTAAGGGAGGCAGGGACCCTCAGCGGTGATTCCCACATCAACGCGCCTTCAAAGCAACCGTTGCTTATTTTCAGCTAAAACATTATGGTGCAAGCAGATCATACCCAGAGGTGTTCCTGTGCATCCCCTTGATCTTTTAAACGTGTGCTCCACGGCCTTACCTGAGCCTGCCTAACTGAGCACGCTCAGGGGTGAACTCCTTAGCCGCAGTACTCAGCAATGGGCCCTCCCGTGTAGATCTGAAGACTCCCTGAATAAAATCCTCATGCTTCCTTTATCTAAGGACAGCGTGGCTTTGCACGTGAGTCCGGAGCTCTTCTCGCCTGTGGCTGGTAAGAAATCGTCCTTTCCTTCGTGCCTCAGTTGTGCTATTTATGGCATTGCATCACCAAGATACAAACTCATCACCTTCAGTTATGTAGTGAATTAAAGCTACAAGGTCAGAGGTGTACATGCCAGTGTGCATGTATGCAGAGGTCAGAGGTGTACATGTCAGTGTGTATGTATGCAGAGGTCAGAGATGGACACGTACACGTCAGTGTGTATGTGGAGGTCAGAGGACAATTTACCAGCGTTGGTTCTCTACCTCTGGCTTACATGTGTTCCAGGGATCACACTCTGGCTGCCAGGCTTGGCGGCAAGTGCCTTCACCCTCTAACCCGTCTTCCTGGCCTAGTTGGTAGTTATCTACAGATATGCTTGACTCTTTAGTACTCAGAAAAAAGAAATAACAGCGAGGAGATGTCAGCTCATCCATCCTGAGAGACCCACAGAGAAGAAAAAGTGACGTCAGCAAAGGACCCCAGGAGAGGGCAGCCAATGAGACCTGCTGAGGAGGGGCACAGACTGCTGCAGATTCTTGGACCAGTGGGCCCTGGGTTGTCAAAGAACCCCTGTCTCCTTGCAAGGAAGCCATGTGTGCACATGGTAGTATTCATCCAGTGTTGCCACTGTGAAAACAATGATCACAGGGCATAATAAATCCGCCTCTCCCTTAGAGAACCAGCAGTTCCTAAGGCTCACTAATCTCCTGCTGGGCCAGAGGCTAATGCTTCCCGCTGAGTATAAATTTACACTGTAATCAGAGCAGCTTCTGTGTTGATCAATCTACAGCAGCCAAAATAGAGAAGAGTAGGGTGCCAACCCTGGCCGGATGACTATGAATTCATGCCCTCTGGGGAATTTTTTCCATGTGTCCCCTTGAGGATGAGTGTGTTACATATTAATACAATGAAAACTTAGCAGTTCACCATTGGTGACAAACCAGCACCAGGTAACGGACAGTGCCATACAAACATTATTTTAAATTAGGAGCCGTTCTGCAGACAGCCACAAGATGCCAAAATCCAACAGGGATTTGGAGGCTATGCAAAACACGACAGAATAAAAGGGTTCCAGTTACCCTGGAGGCAGTCGCCAGCCCGCTGGGAACACAAACAAAGCCATGTTAAACGTTTTGTTGTATTGCTTTGTTTTAGGCAACAAGGACAACTGAGTGTGGGCTGCTCCACACTATCTCACAGGCTATGCAAGAGTACTTCTTGATGTACAAAGTCTCTCTGCCTGTAGCAACTCTAAGAGGAGGAACACACGTAACCCAAGATTGGCATCTCAAACACACAGATAACATAGGAGGCAAATCTTTAGGTGTGAACATTAGTTACTATAATGGAGCAAGATAAACATACAAGAGGTATGGTAATCTAAATGTTACATGAGTAATACACCATTTTAACGCTAAAATTATACAATGCGTTATCATCTATGGACACAAATAGTCTTAAGATTTATTTTTATTTTATGTGTATAAGTGTTTTGTCTGTATTGTGTGTGTGAGCCTGCGTGAGCTCCATATGTGTGCAGTGCCTGTGGAGGACAGAGGAGGGTGTCAGATCCCCTAGAACTGGAATTAAAAGTGGTTGTGAGCTGCCTTAGGGTGCTGGGACCCACACCCAGGTCCTCTGCAAGAGCAGCCAGTGCTCTTAACTGCTGAGCCAACTCTCCAGCCCCTGGACACTGGAATCTCCATTTAAAGTGAACAGATAAGATCACTCTGCCTTCATGGCTGAGGAGAAAACTCCAGCTAGGGAGTCGGAAGGCTGCAGTTGGCTGTGTCTCTTAGACAGTTGGGAGAAGTATGGCTGGAGTGAAGTGTACGAAGGTGAGGACTAAAGCCCCGTGGGTGGCTAATGTGGAAAGAGAAAAGACTGCATGATGCTCACACTTGATTCGGAACTGCCTAGGAGGTCGCTCATGGATGTGTCTAGCAGGGCATTTCCAGTGCTGAACGTGGACAGCATCATTCCCTGGACAGGCATCTCAAAATTAACAAAAAGGAAACAAGTTGAGCGAGCACCAACAGGCATCTCTCTCTGCTTCCCACTGCCATTGCGCTGTGACCAGCTGCCACCACGCCGTCCCTGCCACAATGGACTGCACACTCAAACGATGAGCCAGAATAAACCATTTTCCTTAAGTTGCTTTTGTCGAGTAGGTTGTCACAGCAGTGGAAAAAAAAAAAAAACTAACACAAGGCTCTGCCTGAGCCTCAGGGCACCCCGTGTTTTCAGGGGAGGTGAAGGGGTGGATGGGAGAGGCCAAGTGTATAGGAGTGGGGGGTGTGGGGGCAGGGATTTCATAGCTGGGAGATCCAGATCATGGAGGCAGAGGGAAGGAGGGCTTCAAAAATGGTCAAGAGTCCCGGATAATCCCAAGAGCAGCTTACTCTAAAGAGCACATAGGAAGGCGGAGGCTGAATGCACAGCCTTTGTTAGAAAAGAGAGACCGATGGTAAAGCAATAACTCTGGGATCAAAGAGCGCTCGAGAGGACCCGAGTTCAGTTCCCAGCACCCACACAGGAGGTTCGGATCCTCCTGTAACTTAACCTTAGGAGATCCAATGCCCTCTACCAGCCTCTGAGGGCACCACATGAGCATGAGCACTCTCTCTCTCTCTCTCTCTCTCTCTCTCTCTCTCTCTCTCTCTCTGTCTGTCTCTCTCTGTCTCTGTCTCTCTCCTTCTCTGTCTCTCTCTCTGCCTCTCTCTCCTTGTCTCTGTCTCTCTATCTCTCTGTCTCTGTCTGTCTGTCTCTCTCTCTCTCTCTCTCTCTCTCTCTCTCTCTCTCTCTCCATGAGTAAGGATAATGGGTCCAGATGAAATTCCCACCCACTCACTTCCATTTGTCCAGTGGAGTGGAAGCCAGAGAGAGCATCAGGTGAGAACAAGGGAGAGCCTTGAGGACAAAGCGGGTGAGGGAGATCCTGTAGCAATGTGGATGGCAGGCCATGTGCAGCTTTGAGGTCCAGAGGAAACCCGTGACTGCCAGCCTCCGGTGTTTCCAACCTGCTCCACTGTGCTCCCATCCTGCTCTTCTGAGTAGCCAGGATGTATGCATGAGGAGACAGCTTTGTCTGGCCTGAGCTTTGCCAGTGAATTTACAAGACTGCAATGATAGGATCCCTCAGGAATAGAACAAGAATTAAATTTTCAAAAGGCCCCAGAAGCTAGAAAAAGAGTGACTGGACAGGCGGATGGACTCACGGACAGAGGAGTGCACGCCATGCAGACACCTTAGGAAGAACGATTGTGATGAGATACTTAGCAGAACAATTGGCAAGAAAGGAGGACTGTGCAGGAGATGGCTGCTTGCACAGTTGGCTGATGTGGTAAAGTACTGACAAGGCCCACAGCGTGGCAATGGGCAGATGAGACAGGGTGGATAAAACACTGGAGGATTGAATCCTTGGATGGAGTTGGAGCAGAAAGAGAGAGGGACATCCTATTTAAAAAAAAAAAACAAAAAAATCGGTGGAGAAGGATGAGAGTCAGACCCCACTGGGAATGGAGCACACTTTTGAATGCTGGTTTACTAGAGCGAGGGAAAGGGTGATGCTGACCTCGCTCTCAAAGCTGGGGCATGTGAAGAACAAACTAGCTCCATTGCAGAGACTCAGGGAGCTTTCATCTAGCAAGACCGGGAAGACCCAGCTCAGACAAAGACACAGGTGGAGTCCTGAGTAAGGTTGGAGGGTCTGAGGGAGAACGGCTACAGGGGTGTGGTACAGGGGCCTGAGTGGGCAAATGGTGGCTTGGGTCATGCTCCCTCTAAGACAGAGAATTCGTTTTCATATTTAGGTTCTCCAGGAGAGAACAGACATGCTGTAAAAAGTGTTTAAGCTGCTGGCCATGGTGGTGCACGCCATTAATCCCAGCACCCAGAAGACAGAGGCAGGTGGATCTCTGTGAGTTTGAGGCCAGCCTGGTCCAGGCTAGCAAGGGCTTCATAGTGAGATCCTATCTCAAGAGAAGGGAAAGGAAGGGGAAAAGGGAAGAGGGAGGGAGGGAGGGAAGCTGTAAGGGAGAAAGCACCTTATAGAAGGTGCTTTTACTTAGTCTCTTGCTGATTTAACATTTCTTCCATGACATTCTGAAAACCTGCAATCATTTGTGCAACAATTTAGATCCAGATCCATACCTGTATGTTCATCTGCACACATCTGGCAACTGGGACTCTGTTTCCAACTTGTCTTTACTCTCATTTGGTTCCTCGTTGCCCCTAGGAATGAGTTGGTAGCACACAGGTCAGTTAGTGTGCTGTACTTGGCCGCAATTCAGTCAAGTGTGTTGCACATGGAGGCTCCCTCTCCCAGGCCTAAGATGGATTCTGACAGGTCTAGACACTGTCTGAAAGTCTGGGGACAGAGGAAGGATGTGGCAGCATAAAATCTCATGCTGATCTGTATACCATCTTATCACTATGGGAAAAATGTTGTTGATTTAAGTAAAAAGCCTTAAGTCGGGGCTGGTCAGACAGTTGGTAAGTGCAGGCGTGAGGGCCTGAGTTTGACCAGAGGCCTCTCTGTCAGGGAAGAACTGGGGGTGGGGGATTTAGGAAGTTCCTTTTTACACCTCACTCAGTGCCTTTTCTTCTCCGAATTTATTATTATTCCGTGCCGTTCTTTTACTGTTATTACTAAAGTCAAGTCTGAGCTTGGCACACACTCTGATCTCTAAGTTCTAGCTCAGTGTTGGCCACAGGGACTTGCAACAAATATTTGTTAATTGAATGGGTGAATGAATGAATGAATGGAAAAATGAAATGTGGCACAAGCTTTAAAAAACGAAAACAAACGAAACAGGAAGAATGCCTGAATGTAGACTTCCAGTTAATTTGGAATTCTTTAAATTATTTGTTCACATTCTTTCTTTTGTGTGTGGCCACGTGCATCCCTTTAGCCCCAGAATTCAACTTCCTCTTGGTGACATCAGGTTTTAAAACTAACTACACATGGATGACTGGTTGACATCAGTTAATCAGCAGTGTTGGGAGTGCCAAGGCTGTGCCAAGTGTGGCTGCTGGGATTGTGGATGTCAATGAAAAGCTCCAGGAGGTGACCGGTAAACTGAGGCATAAACAAAAACCACCTCTCCATATGCTCCCCCTTGGGAAGACACTGTGCTTGTGGAGTCCCAGCTTCCTCCAAGTCTATGATTTAGTGGGTTATTTATTCCCTGTGAGACTGCAGTTGCCTTATGCAAAGACTAAATCGTCCTGAAAAAAAAAGTGGCTTGTAAGGGGAAGTGACGTTGTCTGCTTTTCAGTGAACTTGGGCCTCCAGGAAGATTCAGAATGTAGGATGATTAATAATAATAATAATTAATAATAGAGGCTCTGACACATAGTTTTCATTTGTCCCTCAGGAGGCTGGTGCCCCCCTTGAGGCCCCGAGGAGCAGGTGCTATCCCATGATGCCCTGCTCCTGGGAACTATGAGTAATAAATCTGCCTGCATCCTTTGGCTTCCTCCTATCAAAACAGTAACAAAATCCAGGTTCGTTTTTAAGCAGGCTGGGCCCTTGGTCACTGTGTATCGATGTTATTGAATTATAGACAGCAGAAGCCAGCAAACTAAAGGACATCTCTTCTGATGAGGTCTAAGGCAGCAGATCTGGTCCAGCCAACTTCTAGGTTGTAAGAAGCAGGCAAACTCTCAACCACAGACTCTTCTGGCCTCTCAGACTTGACCAATCCTGGTCTACAATCATTTTGACTGAGAAAAAATGGGACTCTGTGTCTCCATTTTCCACACCAGGATGGCTCATCATGGGAATGTGTAATTAATTATAAAACACTTTATCAATAGTTGTAGAAATAGCTCAGCAACCAAGAGCACTGTCTGCTCCAGCAGAGGTGTGGGTTTGGTCCCAGCAACCACACTGCCATTCACAGTCATCCTTAACTCCAGATTCAGGGAATCAAGACCCTCTCCTGAGGTCTCCCAAGACCTCCATGGGCATCAGGCTTGCACAAGGTATGCACACATACATGCAGGCAAAAACACCCAAACACATGGATCAAATAACAGAATGAAAGCCTTTATCAAGCTACATGGTAACTTCTGTGGCCTTAACACAACAATCAGGGTACCTAAAGCTGTTACCAGAGCTGGACCCTGGCCGCTCACACAAGCTGTCCTCACAGGCCAGTTAAAGAGATCAATTGGTGAAAAGCAGGTGTGATCACAGGATGGTGTGGCCAGGTGATGAGAGGTGGTAATACCAGGTGTGGTCACAGGGTATTGTGGCTTGGAGTGATGACAGGATGGTATGACCAGGTGTGAGCACAGGGTGGTGCGGCCAGGTATAAGGACAGGGTAGTGTGACCAGATATAAGGACATGGTGGCCTCTTTCTGTTCTCTCATCTGGGAGATGTGTGTATTTCCTGCCTCGAAGGTTTTGAGATTAAGAAGGCCTAACTTGCCTTAGAAACATCTTAAAGTTTAAATTTGGGGACACATGGAGATGCTTGATCAGGAGCCTGCTGGGCTCGAGGACAGACAACCATGGTGTTCATTTATTTCGAAGGGCAAATCAGCTACAGACATTTGTGAGTTTCTTAAAATTTCCAAGTATAGAGAACTTGGGTGCTCCCCTAGTCACTCTTCAATAGAACTTGGATTAAAGGTTTACATAATCAGATTCCATAAATACAGTCAACCAAGGCCCCGCCCAGCCCAGCAGAATTCTAGATCATCCCAAGCAAGTGCCATTCCCAGACCCCTGCCTCCTTAGCCTTCTATACACGGATCCTCAACTGTTTTAACTAAGAAAAAGGAGGGGTTTAACACCTTCACTTTCTACCCCTAATGATTCACCATAAGAATATATAATCTGGCTGGCTGGCTATCTATCTGTCTTGAGGTAGGATCTTTAACCCAGACTGGTCTCCAGCTCCCTGTGTAGCTGAGGATGACCTTGAACTTCTGACCCTCCCGAGTTCTGAGATCACAGATATGTGCCACCATGCCTATACAGTTTATCTGGTGCTTGATTGAACCTGGGGCTCTGTGCATGCTAGACAGCACTGCTAACTGTTCCCAGCACCACAACCCTTTAAGCACAAAGCCATCAAACTACAGGTGACTCTTTAGATACAGCAGTCACGGTACTCAGTGCTACCTTTTCCCAGTAAGGGTGAGGTCTACGCTGGAACCATGGGAGAAAGTGTCTTGGCCAGGAGCCTGGTCAGGAGCCTGATCATAGCATTAGCCAATATAACCCTGTCAAAAGCTGTTTCCTCTCAGCATCATTCAGGCCATACATTGAAGGACATTTGACAACACCTTCACAGCAGCCAGCATCTTCACTGGGGGGGGGGGGCGGGGGGGCAGGCTCAGTGGGTAGTGTACTCGCTGGCAGGATTCGAGTTCAGATTCCCAGCTCACACACAACAGCCCATCATGGGCACTGTGAGTCTGTAATCTCAGCACTGGAGTGGAGATAGGCAGATCCCTGGAGTTTCCAGCAACAGAGATAACAAGCTCTAGGCACAGTGAGGGACCCTGTCTCAAAAACTAAGGTGATGAGTGACAGATGAGACCATGTGACATTGACTTCTTACCTCTGCACACTCACACACAAGTGGACGAAGGCATACACTCTACACACACACACACACACACACACACACACACACACACACACCCCGCCATCACCAACAACAAAGATTGTCAGAGAATGGCTGTCTTGGGCATATTTGCAGGTTAAAGCAATGTGTGAGCCTGGACTGGATGCTTAAAGCAAGGGTGAGTTTGGGGGCCTTTAGATTATACAAGAGATTAGCATGCTCCCTGTTAGTTTCCTGACATTAATTATGTGCACATTTAATCTTGGTGGCTGGGGGGGGGGTAAGGTGCAGGTGTTTGCACATACAGAAAGAGGGTAATCAGGCAAGTGTGGGGAGCATTAGCACTTGCATGAACTAGGTAAGATGCAGGTGTTTGCACATACAGAAAGAGGGTAATCAGGCAAGTGTGGCGCGCGTTAGCATTTGCATGAACTAGGTAAGATGCAGGTGTTTGCACATACAGAAAGAGGGTAATCAGGCAAGTGTGGCGCGCGTTAGCATTTGCATGAACTAGGTAAGATGCAGGTGTTTGCACATACAGAAAGAGGGTAATCAGGCAAGTGTGGGGAGCGTTAGCACTTGCATGAACTAGGTAAAATGCAGGTGTTTGCACATACAGAAAGAGGGTAATCAGGCAAGTGTGGCGCGCGTTAGCATTTGCATGAACTAGGCACAGCTGGAGTTCTTCATGCTGTTTGCAACTTTTCCACAGTGTTGAAGCAATTTTGCGATCCTCTCCCCAGCAATTCCCTGCATCTTAAATACTCCCCAAACAGCAGATCCTGGCTGCCTGCTCTGCTCACACAGCATCCAAACCCTTTTTTCACTTTCCTCCTAATGCTATAGCCGACTTCATCGCTTCATTCCCCTGGCGCAAATCTTTTCCTTTTCCCTCAGTCGAAGACTGAAGGCTCCGTGCTTTCTGAGAGATTTTGTGTGAGACAAACATCAACATGGCTCCAGTTAGGGTGCAGATTCGGTCTTCACTGTGATGCACACCCCACTTATAAACCCAGCTGTGTGTTTAAGGGGAGAAGGAAAAGTCACTTGTATTTCTTTTTTAACTTTAACTCATCTACTCCTTTTTAAATGTTTTTGTTGGCATGTATTCGTTGTACATAATAATGGCTTTGTGGCAACATTTTTTACACATGTACATAATTATTTCAATCGTACCCTCCCTTATCACCCTTCCCGTCTCCGTCCACTCCTGAAGATCCCCTCCCTCTTCCCACCTAGCCCCCCCCCCAGGGGGAGGGGTAAAATCCTGTGAGTTTCTTTAGGGTCCCTTACAGGAGCATGGGCGACTTACCAGTGCTACCCGGTTACATGGCTAGGGACAATGTCTCTCTTCCCCATTAACCATTAACTATACAGAAATCCTCAGGGATGGGTGGGGCTCCACAAAAACTCATTTTTAAATCATAACAATAAATAAAAGAAGAAATAGGGCCTAGGGGAAATACCAACAGCACCACTGATCTCTCTCCAACAGCACAGCTGTCAAACCCAAGAAAGTCTGAGCATCTTTCCTAGGGCAGGCAAACCCAGATGTTAGCAGGGTCATTTTGGCCCCTTTGCCCAGGTCAGAGCAAATGACTGTCATTTTTCTCTCGGGCTACTCCATTCTTTCACGTCCTCCCATCCCCAACTGCCATCAAGGCAGGCTTCCCCTGTGACCCTTAGACCCTTAGGAATGTGTGCCCTTGCTGAGTGAGCCTCTGGAATCCTCTTACCTGCAGGTAGTGGATGCCGCCTGAAACAGGATCCTGTGCGTACGGGGCCCTTGTGGAGCTGGGCTACTCAATACAAGCAGAATATATAGGGAGAGGCTGTGTGTCTGGGTTCTCATTACAGAGGTGTTCTTGATGGGTCGTCAGGCAAGAGGTACTTTACAACAAAAGCCACACAAGGCTGCACAAAGGCCACACAGAGCTCCAACAAAAGGCCAAAGAAAGACCAGACAAAAGCTAAAGAAAGTTGAAACAAAGAGTGAAACAAAGAGAAAACAAAGGCCAAACACACACAGGGACAAAGGCCAACAAAGAGTAAAAGAAAACTGTGAACAAAAGCTACAGCCGCATCAGGCATGCATGCAAGCACTCCGCATGCACACTACAACCCAGGCTCACCCAGCATCCCCCCGCCAGAGCCAACACCCTCACGCAGCCTCCCCCTTCGCCAAAGCTCATACCCCACCGCTGTATCCACAGCAGGTCACACGTGCATGCCACACGTCTCTCCATGCCACACAGTTGCTCATCCGCAGGACGGCCGTGAGCCCACTATGCTGGAAACATGGAGGGATATGCCTACATCATTCCACAATGTCAAAATGTATTCACGAAATGTTCCCAAGCTACATCGGTGTCGTTGGCTGAAATTTGCTGGGTAACCCTGACTTCCCTTGATAGCCCACCACTGGCAAACACAGGGTTTTGTATGCCAAAGTTAATGGGCAGTATTTCTCTCAGATCAAGCATTACACCACACCATAAACTGTATCTGTATCTGTATCTGTATCATCTGTATCTGTATCTGTATCTGTATCTGTATCTGTATCTGTATCTGTATCTGTATCATCTGTATCTATGCAGGTTGTAGAATGGATCCAGGAGAGTTTGGGGACAGAGAGACCCCACTCTAGGCAAAGCTGAGCAGACAGAATCACTATAGGGTATTCTAGTTTCCTTCCACTGCTAATAGAACACTCTGACCAAACGGGCTAGGCCGTGGGGAAGGTGGTATTATTTCAGTTTAAACATCCAGGAAGTCAGGGCAGAAACTCAATTTGAGAACTTGAAGCAGAGATCGTAAAAGAATGATGCTTGCTGGGCGTTGGTGGCACACGCCTTTAATCCCAGCACTAGGGAGGCAGAGGCAGGCTGATCTCTGTGAGTTCCAGGCCAGCCTGGTCTATAGAGTGAGTTCCAGGACAGGCTCCAAAGCTACACAGAAAAAAAAAAAAATGTTGCTTGTTCCCAGGTTTGTGCTCAGCTACTTGTCTTACAGAGCCCTATTAGGAAATGGTGCCACTTAAAGTGGCTAGGCCCTCCTGCATCACTAACAATCAAGGACACGCCCACAGGCCAGTCTGAGCTAGGTGGTGCCTCGATTGAGACTTCCTTCTCAGGTGACTCTAGGTTGTGTCAAATTTTAAAGCTAATAGGACAAGGGTTAGATACCCTGCAAGGAATTCAGGTGAAGAGCTTCTAGAGACCTGAAAAGGTCAGCTACAGGGCAGGGCAGCTGAGGCTTGGGACCATGGAGGTGAGGGTCAGTGGAAGGATGGATGGACAGATTGATGTTCAGATGACAGACAGACTGGGGAACGTGCTGAGCTGAGTGTACAAAGACAGGTGTGTGTGTATGTGTGTGTGTGTCTATTTCTGTGTGTCTGTCTGTCTTTGAGTGTCTGTGTGTATGTGTGTGTCTGTGTGTGTCAGTGCACGTGTCTGTGTACGTGTCTGTGTGTGAATGTGTGTGTGTCTGTCTGTCTGTCTGTCTGTCTGTCTGTGTGTCTGTGTGTGTATGTCTGTGTGTCTTTGTATGTGAGTGTCTGTGTCTGTGTGTTTTTGTATGTGTGTATCTGTGTGTCTTTATCTGTGTGTGTCTGTGTCTTTATCTGTGTGTGTGTGTGTGTGTGTGTTTGCATGTGTGTGTCTGTGTCTGTGTGTAAGAGTAATCGACTCAGAGTGTGAAGACAGGAATTTGTGAGACCCTCACTGGGATGTGGTGTGGACTGTGTGGGTAAGCTGTAGTATGCTGGCAGCATGCTTACTGTGGCATGGGGCATGTTGGTGGGTCTGTGGTTTGTGGACAGAGCCGGCTGTGCCCTGAGCCACTCCACATTGTGTGAAACCGTGGCTCTCAGATTGTGAGAAACTGTTCCTCACCCAGGGTGACTCCACTTTACAAGTGGCGTTTGGCTCCACTTACAGTGCAAACATGGAGACAAGATGGCTCTTGTTTGTGTATAGAAACGCCACCCACCAGTCCTAGCTATGAGGTTCATATGTGTAGATAGCTCATTCCTGAAAAAAAGACATCAAAGCCCACCCCACAGTGACACACTTCCTCCAACAAAGACACACCTCCCAGTAGTGCCACTCCCTATTCATTCAAACACCACAGGGGGGTTATTTATTTATTTATTTGTCTATTTATCTATTTATTTATTTATTTATTTATTTATTTATTTGAGGCAGAGACCCTGGAAGAAAGCTACTGGCTTCCTCTCAGGTTCAGCTAACTTTCTTATTCAGCGCAGCACCACCTATCCAGGGAACGGCACTGCCCACAGTGGGCTGGAACCTCCTAGATCACCAAAAATTGAGGAAATGGCCCACAGGCCAATCTGATCTAGGCAGTTCCTCAATTGAGACTCCCTCATCAGATGATTCTAGGCCATGTTGAGGTGACAAATCTAACGAGGACAAGGTGAGGTCACCGTATGTGTGGAGATCAGAGACACAGGTACCTCCCACATGCACACATAATAAATCAATAATATACTAACGGCTTCATTGTTATTTTTTGCATTTATTTTTGCTTTTTCAAGAGAGGGTCTCACTTGAAAAATAGTGACAGCTGCCTTGAACTTGCTATGTAGACCAGGCTAGCCTGGAACTCACAGAGATTTACCTGACTTGCCACCTGAGTGCTGGGATTAAAGGCGTGTGCCACCACACCCAGATTGTAATTTAATTTTTTTAAATTGTCTTATGATTTAAAGGGAATCTAGCACTGTACGGCCCTGATTGCATGCTATGTCATCAGATGGAAACAAATAAAAATACAGGCATATTTCTCTGTTGTATAAATATGAAAATGAGCATTCTGTTTCATAAACAGCTCTCGGGCCATTGTAGTTAGTGGGGGGTAAGCAATGATAATGAGTTGACTGGGAAAATCTGGGGAGAAACAAGCCCAAGTCTCTCCTCATTTGCCCTCAGTCTTTGCTTTGGGTCTAAGTCTACAGCTCTGAGCTCTGCCTGAAGGTTTCCTGCCTCTTGGGTCTCTGGCTTTGCATGGTAAATGGAGGACTCTGATGCCAGCCACTCACACAAAGCTCCTGTGTGTCCCCGAGCTCCACGCCCAGCGTCACTATCTGCCTCCCCATGTTCTTCGAGGGCCCAGTCACAATTGTTTTTGGTCAGTGGTGACCTGTGTGAGGATGGACACCATGTTCCCTAAGTAAGGGAGTGTTTTTTTCCCCCATTCTGCTGTGTTAGAAGTCCCTTGACTTTATAACTAATTCATGGGTGGTGGTTTACTATGACACTGGAGAAAGAGAGTGGAGTGGAACCGCACTGTGCGAGGATTCTAGCAACAGGAGAGACCCAGGGTAAGGCTGTGCCTGCGTGACACCAGCCGGCCACAGCAATTCTGAGTGTGATGTCAGCTGTCTAGAGACACGTGTTCGGTGGGGCAGGATCCCTACAGATGGGGATCATCTTTGAATAAAGCAAAATCTGTGTTCTGACCTTGTGTTACTAAGTGGTGAGTGTCTGCTGGGTTCTTTTAAGAGTGCATAGAGGAACACCAGAATGTCCCCATGGGTAAAGATGCTTGGGACAAGCCTGACAAACTAAGTCATCCCTACAGCCCATGTGGTCAAGGAGAGAACTGAATCCCACAATCTCTTACCTGTACACTGTATACCATGGTGTGTGCGGGCACACGCACACGCACACACACACACACACACACACACCACAAAGACACAGACACAGAGAGACACAGACCACATACATATAGACAGCACACACACACAGACACACACACACACCACAAAGACACAGACACAGAGAGACACAGACAGCACACACACACACACACACACACACACACACACACACACACACACACGCACACATGAGATGAGCAGATGTAGTAGACTGGGGAGAGTTGGGGGGAGGATGAGGAGGGTTAGCAGGAGTGGGAGGAGGAGGAGAGAAGGCAATAGGGAGTAAGATCACGATACATTGCATACATGTAGGAACTGTCAAAATAGAAAATAAAAAGTGGGCCGATGATCATTGGTGGCGCACGCCTTTAATCCCAGCACTCGGGAGGCAGAGGCAGGTGGATCTCTGTGAGTTCAAGACCAGCCTGGTCTACAGAGCGAGTTCCAGGACAGGCTCCAAAGGTACACAGAAAAACCTTGTCTCGGAAAACCAAAGAAAAGAAAAGAAAAGAAAAGAAAGGAAGGAGGGAAGGAAGGAAGGAAGAAAGAAAGAAAGAAAGAAAGAAAGAAAGAAAGAAAGAAGTTAAAAGGTGAGCTCTTCTACTCTACCTCCGCACACTGCCAAGAGTGTTGGGCACCAAATTCACACAAGCAGATTTCCCCCAGGAATCCAGGGAGTCTGCATGCTCTCTCGCTGGAAGAGAGAGAAGTGGGGAGAGGAGCCCCTACATCTTCTGTTTTTTTTTTTTTTTTTTTTTTTTTGATAAAGGATCCTATTTATAAGCAGATGAAGTCTTCCTGTGCCTCCAGCACTCTGTTTTGCCTGGTCCCCCAAAGCAACCCAAATAGATTTATATTTTAATTATCTCCACTTCACAGCTGATGAAACCAATTTTTGTGTTTTTTTTGGTTTTTTTTGCTTTGTTTTGTTTTGGTTTTGGTTTTTCGAGAAAGGGTTTCTCTGTGTGGCTTTGGAGGCTGTCCTGGCACTCACTCTGTAGACCAGGCTGATCTCGAACTCACAGAGATCCACCTGCCTCTGCCTCCCAAGTGCTGGGATTAAAGGTGTGCGCCACCAACGCCCAGCAAAACCAAAATTTTAGGAAGAGCTATTTTTGACAAGGTGTGTGTGTGTGTACTCTCGTACATGCATGCATGGGCGTGTGTGCGTGTGCGTGTGTGTGTATGTGGGTGCGTGTGTGTGCAAGTGGGCAAGCACGCGTGCATACATGCCTATGTGAGTGCACACGTGTGAAAGCACATTACCCTCAAAGGCAGAGGAGGGCTTTGAATCCCCTGGGGCTGGGGTTACAGGCTGTTGTGAGCCGCCTGACACCGGTGCTGGACGCAAGGCTCAGGTCCTCTGCAAGAACAGTTCACTCTTAGCCCTGAGCCATCTCTAGCCCATCCCAGTTAGGGGGTGGAAACGCATTTGTCTCTTTCTTTGTTAACTTGCTTTGTTTTGGGGGGTGGGCTATTTTGATTTGGTTTTGTTTTGTTTCATTTATTTATTGTTTGTGACCAGGTCTCACTCTGTAGCTCTGGCAGTCATGGAACTTACTATATAAGGCTGCCTTGAATTCACAAACATCTGCCAACTTCACCTCGCAAGTGCGGGGATTGAAGGTGTGCACCACAACACCACACCTTGTTTTTAGTTTGAAGACTGGGTCTTGTTAGCCACTCAAGCTGGCCTCTAATTCATGGTCCTTGCTCAAGCATGTCAGCTGGGGCTGTCTAGCTGACATAACTAAGTCCCCTGAGAAGGGAGGTTTCTTTGTTTTGGTTTGGTATGGTTTGGTTTAGGTTTTGGTTTTTCAAACAGGGTTTCTCTGTAATGCTTTGGAGCCTGTCCTGGAACTCATCCTGTAGAC